>NC_079147.1:283022612-283049661 GCF_945859685.1 Eupeodes corollae
GTCGAAATACAATTACTGATCCAACCAGATGCCAAGGTACTTTACTAAGCTTTTATTCTCCAGTGGCTGTCGATTTGGTCCAACGATCACTAAATTTTCCAGTTTTTTTTCTCGTATCCCTTGAGGCTCCATACAACGGAGTCCTGAACAGAATAGTTTCGCATTTCTGAAAGTTAATTTTCAACTTCCAGCCATCCTCCTGAATCTTGTCGAAGTCACCCTGCAAAAATGTTTTGATAACCTTAATTTTTGGGGCCGTTCTGTACGCAATTAATTCGTCGGCGTACTCTATTGCCTGAGTCAGGCTTGCTATCAGATCACTGGTGTAAAAGAAAGGTATAAACTATATTAAGACTTATATTTTTAATAAAATTATTTGAAAAACCGTTAGATGTAGGAACTATTTAAATTTTGAATAGCTCTGTAGATTTCAAAAGAGGAAATAGGTGAGAAATAGAAACTTCGAGACCGAAAACTTTCATTCAAACAAGCTTTAGAACATTTAAAGGTGGAGCTAACAATAACTGCATTAACGATTGTATCAGTAGCTACATATATTAAAAAAATAATCATCTTTCACGGACGCACGGACGTATACGGATCTACGAATTTACGTACACACGCACGCACAGACCAGATATCTCTCTAAAAATCTTTTATTTCGACTCTAGGGACATTGAAACATCGAGAAATGTCAACATTTTCAATTCCACAAATCGGACCGACGCGATGGCAATAACTTCGTATGGGAAGTTAAAAAATTGAAAAACGTTATCCATTCAATCACGTTGTTATTTTAATGTTCCTCCACTTCGCTTATTTGTTTCAAAAATTGCAATGGTTATTGAATCCGTTTTATTGAAACAACAATTATAAAAACGAATCAAACTTTGTACAGCAAAAAATTAAATTAGTTTTTCTTTTCACATTTTGACGTAAATCAGCTAAATAAATAAGATCGAAAATAAGTTTTTCGTAGGACAATTCTGTTTTAGTTCCGTTCGGGGCTTAAAATTTGACTTTATTAAGCGTAAGGAAACGTTCGGGAGTTTTCTACGAAGGGGCTTCTGCTAAGTTGACTATAATCTCTTTAAAAAAACAAAATGATTTGTCTCCTTTACTTATTTGTCAAAAAATATTAAAACTCCTATGTCCATTTTCCACTGCTCATAAAAGGCGTTCTTTTTAGAAAAAAAAAAAAATATAAAAAGTAAGAGAATATTCAAAAATAAAAGATAAATCATTTTTAAAACTTTTTACAAAACATTTTTTTTCAGCAATGGTCCAAAATTAAGTTATTATTTACCCTTCATTACACATGTTTTCGGTTTCCTATAGAAAATGAATAAGAGCAGTTTGAAAACAAAAATTACACTTGATTATTCAATCAACATTGTTCTTTTCAAAATTTTAAAGAATTTTTTTTTAATATTGTTTTAAAATAATATTTTTAAAACTTTTTTTTAAAACTTCTCACTTAAAAATTAAAGCTAAGAACATTTTGTTTTGCAGTATATTTAATTTTTGAATGGTTATTATTGTGATAACCAGGGAGTGAACCTTGTCCTTAGTTTTATAAATCTTACTTTGAGTTACAGCTTTAAGTTTCAAACACAAAAAAAAACACATAATGACATGTTTACATTTTTTTCAAATTATAACAGTTTTGGAAATCCAAAGTTTATTAAAAAATGTAATTTAAACTTTAACCTTCTTTTCCTGTCCAAAAAAATCTTCAATAATGAGTTCACGTATTTTAAAAAATTGACATGTGCATTCTTGCATAATTTTAGTTGATCTTGATTACTTAACGAATTTTGAAAACACGAAAAATTTAAAATAAAGAATTTCAATTCAATTACTCATGCACGTCTTATCGTATTTCTGAAAGTTATCATTAGGTACATTTTCTTGACAAAGGTCAAAATTATATTAAAACCAAACCAAAAACACCAAATTAAGCTTTGCAAAAATAAGGGTTAGCCTTACGTGTTTTATCCCTAAACCTTTACTTTATATTTATTTTCGTCAAAATGTATTTCAAATCTTTAACAAACACAAGAATTTATTGAATTTCCCCAACAAATCAGAAAAAAGAAGCATATCAATCAAAATTATTATGAATTGGTTAGATTGCTTCGAGCTTCGAGTAAATCTGCTTTTGAATTCCGTTTGGGTTTTCCTAAAGTAGGTTTCTCATAATAAATTCATATTATTATTCCTTGTATTCCATAAGCTTACTTCACAAATATTAAGTTTATGCGACCTCGGTCCTCGTTTGGGTATCACGAGGCTTCATCATGAGTACGGGAATAGTGTCCGTTCAGTAAATTGTGTATCTTATTCAGTCGTCACGTTTTCATAAATTATAGGTAGGTACCTAGGTTGTCATTGGGATACTTGAAATTACAATAATCTACTTTTATTTAATTTCGATTAGGGAGAAGGGTGCAACATAGCGTAACGCCTCATTATAGGACCCTTTCACAACATATCTTAACCCTCTATTCTTATCTAATCAACACTCTAGAGACTTGGGTGTTTGAGTATCTGAATATAGAACCCTTCAATTATTTTACAATTGTTATTGTGATCTTTTTTTTTAAATATTTACATTAATGCGCACATAATAATGATGTCACCCACGCCACTGTTGTTACACCGCCGCCGCCGCCGCCGTCACGCAACAAAACATTCAAAACCCTTCTGGCTATCTAGGGGTTACAACAGTAGATATAGTAACGTAATGTATTCATGGTCCTTGTCATGTCCTCGTCCTCGTCCTCAACAAAGTCTTCGTCCTGGTCGTCGTCTGCTGGGCTATATAATAAAACAGAAACAGATTCGCCACGGGAGAATTCCACGCTCCACCCTCTGAGCTCTGAGCTCTATATAATGTACCCTGTCCCTGGTGTATGAGAAAATTTCACTATTATGTCACATGTCATACTCTGGAGCTGGATCTAGCATCTACAGTCTACATTTTAGTGATGTGAATATACGGATATGGACTGAGACCGGGACCGAGAGTAAAACAACTGTTGTTTGCTCATTATACGGGCGGGCGGCGCAACAGTTTTAAAAAAAACTTTGGTGTGGTTCGGTTCCGATTTTGAACGCAAGCGAACGAAAATCCAACAGCTGTTGAATTTTGAGAATATACTCGTAATGTGTGTGCTTTTGTGCATTCTGTGAATATTGTCTTCCGGCATCATGGAGGCAGATTAAATTTTTACGTTTTACATGTTTCTCAGCCTGAAGGCCAACATAATATAATGTATACTGTACAGTGTACATATACTCCCGAATGTAATACTCTACAGAATGCCCCCATTCCAAATCAAGAACGGTATGGGGGAGAGTGCGTTCTTATAATATCACATATTCTACACCCAGAACGTGTTGGAGCAAAGATGCAATCACATAAATCTCAAGGGATAAGTGGTGTAAATTTAATGTACACATGTGACATTGTAGCTGTAGTTTTTCTATGTGTGTTGCTTTTCGGTGCAATATGCTTGGAACATCACCCAGGACCAACCATTCCATCTTCATACAGAAGACTATAAGGTTCCTATATCCTTATATAGAAATGTATTCTTCTCTCTTGTTGCTTTGACAGATCCATTTGTTTAAATGGAACGCGCGACACATCGCTTCTCGCGCTGAGAATATGATAACAATGATGCTTCAATGATTATGTTAAATGGAGTGAATGTAATGCACACCCCGCCAGGCCGCCGCACCAACCCCAATTCATCGATGATTATTATTATGATGACAACGAGGACGAAGACGGCGGCGATGACGATGACGACGATGATGATGATTATGGCAAGGATAGTGCACAAACATTTACGGGTTGCCCTTAAGTCGGTTGCTTTGTAAAGTAAAGGTACATACTCCTTTATGCCGTATAAGTGAAGACTTTACAGAATAGATGCCTCTATGTGATATATTTCTGCACAATTTAATCTGAAAAGTGAATTTCTCCAAGAGAAAATCTTACTCGAAACATTAAAACGAAATTTGACAGCAAACAGTTTGCAAATATTTTGCAGGTATTGAATTTTCTACAAAGTCGCGACTTAGGCGTTTAAAAAGAGACTGAACACAATGGGAACGGAGGTCTAGCCGCAGTAGCTGTCAAATTTTATTTGTACGGCTATAAGCAACATTTTTGAAGGTTCAATATCTCGAGTATATTCTCAGATATTCCATTTTAACTGGATACTTCTTTTTATTAGAGTTCATGAGTGAATGAAATACCACTTTTCAAATCTTGTGAGGACTTTTTTGTGTTTAAAAATAAACAAAATGGAATAATTTGACAGTTGACAGAAGAGGGGTTGTCAAAGAGTTTGAAGGTCTCTGTTTAAAAAGTCCAACCATGATTGTAAAATTGTGTATAAAGAATTTTTTGAACAGAAGTTTAATTTTGAATAATGCGCTATTTGGTCAGCTGTCACTTTTGAAACTGTCATCTTTTGACATTTGAAAATTAAAAACTATTCACTGACTAAATGTGAAAAGAAACGAGCTTTAATAGCGCATTTATATTGTTAAATTTTGTTTAAAGCCGAAGAATACTTTGTTGTCACAGTTAACAAAATTCAAGTAGAAGAAGTGTAGGTAGGCACTGGTAGACAAATCTGAACTGTTGGTGAATATAGTATGTTGACGAAAACCAAGGACCCAGCTTGTGGACGAATATTCAATATAACGACTATCGTTTTAAAGATAGCTATCTTACAACAACAGAACAACAGTCAAAACGGTATTCGCTAGAATTCACCCCCCAGTTTTTTTAATTTTCTCATTGATGTTTGAAAATATATAGTATATTCCACAAATCAAATTAAACTGTATTTTGGAAAAGGACTTGGGCCTTAAAACTTTTAAGATGTTCAGTAAACATAAGAACTCAAGCCAATTACCAGGTGCGTTGTATCTTTGCTAAATGAGTTCTTAATGCGGGGAAATCAGAAATGATGCCCTGTTTTATCTCCGAAACAACGTTTATAGGTAAGCAAAATTATAGCATGTGGGGCAAGAAAAACTCATGAATTATTGTTGAAACGTCTCTTCGTCCTCAGTCTGTCACTGAATGATGTGGTTCCGGGCTGACGATGGATGTGTAATTAGAACTTAATTTTATTCGAGTTTTAAACAGGTTATTAGGATGGAAGGGTATAAATTTCCGTTATTTTAAAGTAAATCCAAACCTTAATAGGTTGAAGTAAGCCAGGAAGGTCTGCAATATATTAGACGGACCAAATGTTTACATGACCAACTATTTTGGCAAAACATACTGCAATGTCCCAAAAGCAGTATAAATTGTTGGAGTTCTTTCTCTACCTCGGTTTTTATGCTCGTTGCCAATGATATACGAGTAGTTGAGAAAGCTTATCTCTTTGCTAGGCCGTTCGCCAGCAATTCAACGCTACCATTTAAATGACTAATGACTTCGTCTGTCATTTAGCGCGTTGGTGATTGTATGGGGCCAATCTTTCTTCGCACTCGTGCTCAACATACATAAATCTGCTGGTCCGGATGTTATTCCCGCTATTGATCTGAAGCGGTGTTATTCAACTCTGGCAAACAACTGCGTAAGCTTTTCACTGTCCTACTCTTCGTTCCGAGTGAATGAAAAATAGCATTTGTCCAGTGCATCCCCAAAAAAGCCGAATCATCCTCACCCTCTAACTACCCACCGATTTCGCATGCGTATCTTCCTTCCAAGGTCATGCAATCGCTGAATTATAATCAACTTTAGAAATATCTGGACGATTGAAAGCTTCTAAATGACCGGCAATACAGCTTTCGCAGCACTAGGTCCACTTATCTTTGCAACGTTTTGGAGAAACTATAATTATTATACTTGATATTTGAAAGCATTTGATAGGGTTTGGCATCAGGCTCTCTAATCGGAAATGAATGTTTTAGGTTTTATTGTATCCTTACTTCATTGGATTAGTATTTACCTTTCAGATGTTCTATAAAAGTAGTATAGGATGGTATCAAGACTGAAAGCCACAAAATAAATGCTGGTGTGACCCAGGGCTCTGTTCTATCTCCAACACTTTTTCCTCTTATTATTGATCTCTTGTCTGCAACATCTAATCCAATACATTTTTTCGCTGACAAGTGTACTCGTCTCTTAGCTTTTCTCATTCGTTTTCAGAAATAAATCCTTTTTTTTTGGATGTGGAACTGCAACGACAAAATATGATAAGCTCATTAAATTCCGACCCATTGTACAATGGGGATTAAAAAAACAAGAGGAATTTAATGCTTCGAAAACCCAATGCTGTCTTCTATCTTTAAAGCTAGATATTCTGCCATTGCCATTATCCATGGATTGCATTTGCATCGAGGAGACTGAACATCTCGATATTCCCCCTCGATATTAGCAAATGCTAATTATGTTTAATTGAGAAGTAAAAAACAAACAAAAAATATATTGAATCAAATTTTTGGTGAGCGGATATGGCATCTTTTACGAGTATATACTGAATGGATCGTTCATCTGATGGATTCAAGATTTGCAAGGTCTGCTGCCTCATTTCATTTGAATCCGGAATGTCCAGGTATCAATGCAAGAATAATATTTTTAATGGCGAAGAAACATCTTCTTATAAGCAGAGAATGGCATTTATCTGGGCTACTATTTTTGTGCCTCTTAAAGCTCCAGAGGCTGTTCGAAAACAATCGTTGATGGTTGAGTCAATATTGCTTATATTTCTTAACGTGGTCCACTTAAAAATACACCGTGTTGGAGGTTCCAGAGACTAAGGTTTTTGCAATTTGCAGTTCAGTTTCAAGATGTGGACTTTTTCGCTTTGAACAGATCAGGATATGATAGGTTTTAAAGAGCAGCAACGTAAATATTGTCAGCATATACTCCAATAAAGTCGAGATTCTGAAGCGGCTGGGAGAGTTTCACTTTTAGCGAGTCAATATATGCATTATATAGGAAAACTGAGAGCGGAGATCCTTATGGTGTTCCATTGTCCATTTTCATGGTTAAGGGGTTATAGCCGTCAATATTAATTCGAAAAGTTCTACCAATAATAAATAACATGATCACTGCTAGTATTTCTTTAGGAACGCCCCATTGATGAAGCTGTTAAATAATTGGCACCATCATAACATTATTAAAACCTTTTTCCAAATCGGATGGCATGATAACGCTGTGTTCGTTTCTATAAATTTCCAGCAAGTGTCTGCCCAAAACGATGAAAGACAGTTGAAACTCCTCTTTTAGGTTGAAACCATGCTATCCTGGGTTAGCCTTCTCTTCCATTAATCAACCAATTCGTTTAGCAATATTTTTTTTAAACATTTTTGAGAGAATAGGAAGGAGGCAAATTGGGAGATATTCATTGAAATTCTGATGATTCCCTGATGTTTTCGGAATCGGCTTAAGTTTTGCTCTTTTCCAGTCGTGTGGAAAAGTTTCAGTGGATATATGTAATGTCAATATTGAAAGAGCAAATTCTGTATTTGAGGCTGTCGTCGCATGGTTTTACCATCTTGTAATTGATTTTGTCCTCGGCTGTTCTAGTTCGGTCTTAAGAGTCATTTCTTGTTCAGTACGGGTAACACGTTCTGTTAGAAATTTATAAGGTCTATGGTTTTGTGGGCTTTACAAAATCCTATAGGCTGAGTTTTTTTTAATTTTCAATAATACTGAGTCGATAGGATCTGTCTGAACTGTATGCTTGCCACTTCTTTGCGAATGTATTTGCAATTGTTTCTGGGTCGTTTTGCATTTGTCTTTCTTAAAGCATGTAAGAAATTGTCTATAAGAGATTGTTGAGCGAACAGAGTTAATCCTACTCCATAAGGTTTTCATATCAAGTGGCGGGTTCATTGTGTTAATGAAGTTAGATCTGGCAGTTATCTACAAGATATATAGAGCTTGAGTATAACTCCCATCTCAGGGTTGGTGCTCCTATAACTTACTTAAGCCTCATGGGCATTATTTAACGTTGAGCATTTAGATTGATTGGTGATAATACCATACGTCGCTTGAACATTGTCGTGAAGTTTATTGTTTTACCAATTTGTACTGTTATTTGAACGTATTATACTCTAGAGAAATAGCCATCTGCATTCCTCTACTTAAACATTTTAATCGTAATACGCACGCTTCTAAAAATGCTCAACAGTATACCCTCGAGCCCTTTCTCGGTCGTGATTTCACGAACAGAGATTCGTTCTTTTGCCGTACTTCGTGTATGTGGAATGCCGTACCACACTCTGTCTTTGCAGTCATTGCAATATTCAGGAATTCGAAACCAATGTGCACCGATACATCCCTGCATTGTTCTGGTTTAACACAACTGCCCCACTACCAATTAAAGATTTAAAGATGAAATTCCTTAAGTTTTCAAGGCCACTTAGCTGCAAATATGCGAATGCGAAATAGCTATTGTGTTCATTTTCACAATAACACACATTGCCATCCTTATGATGAAATACATATCCATTGTTTTCTCTTAAAAAATACTCGTAGCACTCAATATCAAAATTAAACATCTTTACTGGACAACCTTAGCAAATAATTACTCCTGAACCTGAAAGTATTAATTATCATATCTTGAGTGCTAAAGCATCTTCGAAAATGTCTTCTATTACAGTTTAATTTAACAGTTCTCGGTTTTTGACACTTTATCTAAGCATTTACTTTTAGTTCAAAACAGAGTTTAAAAGTTAAAGAAGAATGAAATTTCTTGTGTGGTGAAATTCTCAACAAAATTATATGCAAAATATTGTAAGACCTGCCGTTGATGCTATGTCATACCAGATTGCAGCGATTCCCATTACATGATATGCGTATTAAATTTTCATAAAGTGTTCACACCTTCCTGTTGTATAGTATGGAAAATCTAGAACGAACGGTATTTATTATGTAGCCGATGTAATGCAGACATCAATGGCATCAACATCAGCACAGCACAACACAACACAATGCCATCATAATCGTTGTTGGGTTTTCTTCGAACATCCCCGAGGCACGAACGGAGCACATTAGAGGGAAGGACGGAGAGAGAGAAGGACTACAAAAACGAACCGTTCTAAGACCTTATACAATCCTCTATAGTTATGGTATGTCCTTATAGAGAAAATAGTCCTTCTTCCTATTGTGTGCATCTTCTGTGGCGCGACCAAGAATGTTTTGGTATGGTGCGATATAAAAGGGCTCAGAGGTCTCACTGATAAATCCCTCAGGCTTAAATATAACGGTGAGTGGTGCCATCAGAGTGCATGTTTATTTATTTGTATAGCTGTGTATAGTATTTTATAAAACTGTCAACATTTTCGCGGGCAAATGATTCAACGAAATCATGCAGCAGCTTCATCTATTTGGGTTGCAGGGGGGTAACCTTTTTTTTCTCAACGTGCAGTGAGATGAAGAATTATGTATACCTAATGGTTTTGAAGTCTTTATGCGAAAGGATTCAATTGTCAGATAAAGGTATGACATTGTGATGGTTATATTAAAAAGAATGTTGGTTTTGTTTTCCCATCAAAGGATCATCATCAAGGGATCAAATGAAAAAGCAATCAAGTTGGAGTGGTTTTCTGGATTATGGCGAAACGTAAAAAAGTTTTGACACCTTAATGAAATGAAAACCTATTTTTTTGTATTGAACTCCATAACTTGTATTCTGCTGTGATTATGGATGTCATTAACAAGATTCAAGGGATTAAAATATTTTTTAGGACTTAACTTTATACACACTTGTTTGGACTCAAAGGTCATTTTTATGTTAATGATGTTGTTGAAAATTAATGAAAACGAAAGTTTCTTAGAATCTATAAATCTAATGATTTAGGTTTGGGATTTTCAACTTTTACATCAGGATTTAAAAAAGTGGCAAGTATTTTGAAGGAGGGTTTTTTTTAATATGTAATACCAAAAAGTAATGCAAATAGAAACACAGAGAACTTAGCGATTGTTGGATATTCCCAAAACACACCTCAATTGATGGATATTCGTTGAATAGAGTTCAGGAAGATTTTCAGGTTTTATAATTTTACTGATGTTTTATTTCTTAACTCAAGCTTTTATTTACTTTGAGATATTCACATATGTACAAAAAAATCAATATTTCTAAATAAACTCAGGGGTTTTAAGACTTTTTTTAATTGATATTCACAAAAAAAGTAAAACATCTTAAAAGTCAGTTTTAAAGTATCAGTTTGCAAATAATTTTATAATTTATAAGCATCAAATTTCAAACATAAACAAACAGAAATTTGAAATATCCGTGATTACCTCAAATATTGGGTATTTGTACAAAAATTAATAAAAGTTAAAATATTTTCAGGAATCGATTTCATTGGTTTCGGAATTTATGATGCAATAATATTTTTAAACATGAATTTTGCTTCTTACTTGGTTTTTCGATATGGAATTAAGGCTCCTTCGATGAAACCAATATTCGTTAAAAATTCTACAAGGATCAGAGCAACATATTTGAAACTAACAATGTTGCTAAATTGGGATTTTAAGACTATAACCTGTGGTGTATATGGCAGGAGTTTAAGGTTTAAAAATATCTCCCTTTTTGCGGTAAAATTTACCACAACAAGTTTCACTCACCTATTCTATGTCCTGTTCCCTTTTAACCTTCGATTTTTTTTTGTGGCTCCAATATATTGTAAGAGTTCATTTGAATCCTGTCTTCCATCAGTCAGTGTCCTGCTCTTAGTATATAATGGAAAAGCAACCGAAATTAGGTGTGGACAAAATGGTACATTTGTGCTACGGGCGGTCCACAAAGTGATTGTGGGAACGACAGACGGTCTGCACGCATACCAACCGAGGTGACAGACAAGTGGTCTGGTCACACCAAAACCAACAAAAAACGGCATGAGTGACACTTGGTCCTCGATTGCTGATGTTACTCATATGAGAATGGCTGCATGCCCAATATAAATCAATTTCGATATGTAAAAGATGCAACGTTAACAGGAGTCCCTAATCCTCTAGTCTGCGCAAAAGTCCAACGACAAATAGAGTAGAATCGCGAGATCAAAAACCACTGCCAACTTCCACCCTCCGACAGTTAAAAACAAGAAAAAGAAATTGATAAGCTTCCACCAATTCTTACATAATTGGAATTTCGTACAAGGGAAAAAAAAGAATGCGTTAAACACTTGAGTTTCATGCAACTTATCAAAGTTTCTTTAAAATCATGGGGGTGTGAATAGGGTGGCTGAATGCATCCATTGAATTCCCGCTCACTGGAAGAAATACCAGAGGTCAGCGAATCCAATGACGAAAAGTGGTGGTGTCTCAACTGCGTTCGCTCACTCTTGCAAATATGCCAAACTTTTTGATTGGCCGAAAGCATGTGGGAATGGAAGAAAAAGAAGAGGTCATCAAGACAAGGTTAAAGCCTGAAAGATCACTTTTTTGCGAGATAGAATCTAACCCGGAGGCTCAAGAGATTGAAAGAATAAGATAAAGGAAAAACTTTGAGAAGTGAAAGAAATTCAACTGTTGCTTTAAGTAATAGAGAAGATGAAAAATGTTGAGGAAAAAGAAAAGTGAAAATTGGAGGAAGCAAAAAAAAGGATGGGAAAAACAGCTAGGAGAGGGAAGTTGGCAGGACATCCAGAAAAGCTAAGTATCTGATTTGTGTTTGAAAAGTAGAATTCTTTTATTTGTCGTTATAATCACTATTGTAATAATCGTTGGGCTTTCGTTTCGAAAAAGAAAAAAAAAGGTAATTCCGAGAAAGCGGAACTCGCGACCCGTAATTAGAAATTTTCCAGTCGGGACAAAAGGTTAACGTTCCATCTTCGGTGTCATACACCAACTCTTTGTCTTTAAAAATTCTTAAAAGATCTTGGGTTTTAATCCTACTTGTAACTTGTAAGGTTTCCCAAGCAAATTCGAAAACAATTAAAAATATTTCTAACTATTTAAAACATTTTTTTAATTTGTTCACAAATTGATCTGGTCGGTCCTTTTACAAAAAAAAAATTACTGGTGCCCATCTTGTTTTTTTAAATTTGATTATACATATATTTCAAGAACACCCTATTCGCAATCCACTATCAAATTAATTTGATAATTTCGATTAATTAAACTTATCCTGTTTCCACTGCTTTTGCTGTCTGTGAGGAAATTGACGAACAAACCTATTCGCGTTTGACAGTTGTCTTTGATTTCAATAAATCTACAATAAGTACTACTCGTGCGCGTCGGCTACCTATTTTATTAAATTTTAATTCGATTTCGTTTTGATTACCTTCTTTTGAGTTTGCGGACAAACAATCCGCCATCGTATCATACTCCATAAATCGGTTCGTAAATTTTCACAACACACTTCCGCTTTTTTGCTCTCTATTCAATGCTTCAAGCCTATTTTGAGTTCAACTTTACACCACAAACGGCGTTCGCCATGCACAGGAACAAGTAGTTATCACTTGCCACTATGGCCGGACTATATGGTTAGATGGTTAGATGCGATAAAACCTGCCTTCTGGGCAGGTCTGGCGTTGTCCTGGTGAAACATTACACCCTTTCTTTTGGCCATTTCTAAACGCTTCTGGTCGATCGCCTTCTTCAAGCGGTCTAGTTGTTCGACAGCTCATGGTATATGATTCCCTTTCAATCCCACCAAACACACAGCAAAACCTTTCTGGCCTTCAATCCCGACTTGGCCACTGTTTGGGACGAATCACCGGCTTTCGACCACGAGCGTTTTCGCTTGACATTGTCGTGAATAATTTTTCGTCACCATCCGCTTCAGCAGCATATCGCAGTCGTTGATTCGGTATAGTTGGTTTCTTTTGGGCCAGACTTTGGGGCACCTAAACGTCAAGCTTTTCTTTGTTTCCAAGCTTCTGCAGGTGGTTTGAAATGGTTTGGTAACTAACTCCCATCTCACATGATGCCACATGCCGGCCTAACTCGATGTTTTCCTTGATTTGATCGGTATTCGTCGTCACCGGTCTTCCGCCATTTTGTATTTTTTACCGGCTCTGAATCGCAGTTGGAAGTGATAAAGTGAAATCCCTAAAAACACAATTTATCTCACAGAACGTTCCTCTATCGGATCTTCCTTTAACGAAGGAAAACTGTAGCTTTAGTAAACTCCATGATTAAACGCTAATAACTGTTAATAGCAATATCCAAACTAATTATGCATAGCGTCGTTTTTTAGGGTATGTCAAGCGCTTTCAAATGATGTACAGTATTACCAGATACAAGCTCGGTTCCGCTTTGTACATACCAGCGAAATTCAAAAGACAAAAAGGGAGATATTTTCCAACCTTTACTTCATCTCACTGTTTTAAAAGAACCTTTATGTATTTATTTAAGTAAACTCTGAGAAAACATAAAACCTGAGATATCCATAAAAAAGGCAAAAGAGAATGTCAAGTTTTGAAAATGATTCGTTTTTGAAGTTTCTAAATGGAGGTTAAAATCTTGAGTCATCTGGATCTTGCGAAACACGCCATAATTTAGTCTAAACGATGTCTATTTCTTGAGAATAAATATTCGGTGGAACTACCTGATTTCAAGCGTTTTCTATAGATAACTTAATGGAAGGGATACATTTTTGACACTTCGACTATTCCATTGTCTCGGACACAATGTCATCACATAATTTGCTGAATTATCTCATCCTTTCGTTAGCTGTGTGACAAATGGCATCGTCCTGTTGAAACCACATATCATTCACATCCATGTCTCCCAATTCAGAACATAAAAAGATCGTTAAGATGTCACGATTGTGAGACCCATTTACAATAACTGCCGAAGCGGCCTCATTTGCCACAATAACCGGAATGAACAATCACTCTTTGTAGCATTGGTTTTTGACAATCGGTCTTGGTATGTGTCAATTCTGCCTATCGACGAATCCACTGACGTGGAAATGTGCCTCAATCAAAAAAATTGATCATTCACTGTTGCCATTTCTTGCCACCAGTCTGACCATTGACGACGCATGAAATGATCAAGAGGCTTTAGTTCTTGGGTCCTTATGCATAATTTTCATCAACATTTTTTTCACAATTTTTTCGATTGTACGTATATTTAGGCGATTAAATTGAACGAAAAACTCACAAAACTTTGATTTACGAACTTTTGTTTGTACTTATGCTTTGCTTTAAGTTTGAAGGCTTCATATGAATACATTTTAATTTATGTGGAATATTCGAGGGAAAAAAAGATATCATTGAAAAAATCAAGTGAAATATTTAAAATAAATTTAAAAAAATCTATAAGCTCCAGGATTTTATAAATACTCTTATGTTGGATATTGGCGAATAAAGGGCATGTTAACAAGAAGGTTCGCTATTATGGTAAAGGAATATAGGTTAACTTCAGGTCACTTTCGGTTTGATCGATTGATTTTCTTTGTTTATGCCGTTTTCATAAAAAAAGATCCACTGTACCAAGAAACGTATTACATAATTTGGATGGGTAAATTCAGATTTCCTTCAAAAATTGATTTTTCTTCGTGGCGCATGGAACACGATTGAAATTGTTTTTATTATTTGTCATTTAACTAGTGCATCTTTGTGTACGCGCTGCTAACAAGTGCAGAAGAGTTGTCAAATTCAAAGCTAAACATTTTTTAAACATTGTTTTAGCGTTGGTGGCCAAAGAGGGGTAAATCTGCCAACAAAACTTTGCAGGTCTAAGATCTGAGATCAAAAATAAATCAAATTATTTTGCTCTTTGAAATGTAAAATTAGATGACCTTTGTATTTTGACAAATCTAACCTATGTGTTTTGACAGATAGAGATCAAGAATAAAATTGATTTATTTTACTTATGGAAAACCCCATTAGCCAAAGAATTCTTTAATAAATTTATAAAGGTTTCTTTTGAATATCCCCCAAATGAGCTGTTCAAAGCCCCTATTAAACTTTTACAAATTTACCAGCACTTAATTTTTAATCGATGATGACAAAAAAATAACGTCAGCCATCATAGATTATTGTGTTTTAATTTTACAGCATTGGTATTTTTGCGAAAATCCGATTAGGAGTATGGAAGAATTTTGTAAGAAAAACTTAATGTCATGCGTTTAAAAAAAGAAACGAAAAAATAAATCTTCATAGCAGTGAATCTTTTGAAATATTATTTCAATATCGTTCACCTGCTCTCAATACACCTTACTGAAAGTACTGTGAGTTGCGAGCTCATCAAAAACGAACACTAAATTCACTCCGTATATCAGACTTAGACTAACTCAGACAATTTCACAAAGATCCGACAATTTATTTTTCCAATATCAAATTGCTGTTGATTTGTCGTTTTAAACAAAGAAAACATTCTAGAACAACAAAAAAGAACCAAAAGTAGAACTATTTATTTGAAGGTTTAAGTTCTTTAACATCGAAAAAAGAGGATCACGCTACCGAGAGATTTATCGGAACCAAAAATTCCTTCTCTAGGTAAACCTTCCTGTGTTAACAACATCCATCCTCAAAGGTTATCCGATATTTGTAAACGAATCTATAGACGACGAAGACGGTTGAAGTTCTTTTTCGGATTTGATATTTTTTGCAAGTCTTTTTTTCCCTATTTTCGTTTCTATACACCTTGCTTCGTCCCGAAACGGAGACCGGGGCACTATATAATCCCATAAGGATGATTTTGTGTCCTATTGGATTTCACACAAGGTGTGTTTTTCTAGGATCATATTTTTTCTCTCTACTTTAAACCTGTTGTATGTCTATCGTTTTTTTTTTTCTTAAGTAAAGTTCCTCAGTCAATATCCTCAAACAAAATCGGAAGTAGGTGGATATGATGTGGTTTAATGGTGGTTACTTTCGCGACGACCATAAGACGGCATAAAGTCCCTTTCTTTTACTCGAAATATAAAGTTGAATACAGGTAAGAATGGAGACATATTTTTATACACACAGAAGAGAATAAAAAGGATATTTGCCACAATATGAATGGAAGAAGGAGTGTAATAAAAAACCTTTCAGGTGAAAATTGATATCCACTATCAGAAACCGTTTTTGGTATAAAAATTAATGATTTCGTGGTTTTTTTTTGAGTCGAATAGATTTGGAACTATATGCTAGCGGAAGGAAACCCGAGAACTATTGGTATTGTTGGAAAATATTTAAAGAAAAAAATACAACCACACACACGTGCAAGTGAGGCTGATGGGAAGTTGTTGTGACAGAAAGAGGTTTCCTTTTGGTGATGATTTCTAAAATTCTATTCACGTGCGTTTCATATTTCTAGGGTATATTTTTATGGGTTGGTATTGTTTTGATTAAATATCTTTATGTAGAGCATTTCTCTTATCCTGCAGAAAATAGCTATAGTGATTGTTGGTTTTAAGTGATTTTTGTTGGTACAAAGTTTTTGCACCATCTTTATTCTTGAGTAAGCGTCAAGGATAAATATGTCATGATATATACAATTATGTAAAAGGTCACACGTATTTTTTCACCAACGATTAGATTGTTAATTATCTAGAATATTTCCTTAATATGAAAACTATTATCTATTTTGTATCGGGTTCAAAGCAGTTTATTTTTTGAAAAGCCTATATCCTAGACTTAGGAAGCAATTGGTTTCAAAAAAGTAAGCTTTTGGCATGAATGACTTTGTCTATCTACTTTCTTCCTTTTTTTGTGTATTGCTTTTTAAACCTCATGTTCACCCAGAAAAGCATAACCATGAAACAGATGTAACAAAAATTAACTTAAATACTTCCTTTCCTAGTGATTTGGCGTTAATTAGCCGTACAAATTAACTCAAATAAAGGGTTTTTCAAAAAGCAGTTTCATTTTGAATAACCCACAATTTGGACACCTGTCATCCTTGGCGATTTTGATATCAAATTTAGCAAAACTAAAGAACATTGGGAATAGAAAATGTTTTCTTCGCTAAAGAACAATGATTTAGTGAAGTACCGGTACCTGTGATTATTGACTTTAAATGGTTGAATTGAAAAATATTAATGTACTTGAAGTTTAGTTTTAATAATCAATGAAACAATTACAAGTGTCTTGACCAGTTGTTCCTCGAAAAAGTGTTGGCAATAAGCCACCGTGATAACGTTCATTCATTTCTCTTACAAAACTACTCGTTTTAAACTACTACTAAAAATATTCTGAAAAAAATTGAGATCTGGTTTTGTATAAAATTAGCTTTTACCCGCAACTTTGTCCGCATTAGGTAGTTTTTTTGGATAGTAGTATGAAACAACCTGAACTGTACTTTTTTGTATGTATGTTTGAATTGTGCCGAGATGGGATAAGGCCATACTAAGTATGATTGTCATAGGTTAGGTAGAGGTAGTACATATTAAGAAGAAGCTAGCATTTTAAGAAGAAGCTAGGTTACTGCAATACATTTTTATATACGACGATTTTTTGTTTTTCCTTAATTGGCCAGAACGTGAACACCTTATAGGGCTTCTTCGACTTATTCGGAGCCCAGGCCTGTAAGGAGCGGTTTTATCCGGCTCCCCATCCACGTTGGGGGTTGTGCGTTGGGGTGACTTCCTGGCCACGTAAAAGCTTTCAAGGTTCCGAAGCACCAACAAGCCTCGGATACGGACGTATTTACTATTGACAAATAACGCCAACGAATAAAGGACAACGAACTTCGGATATGCACGTGGAATGTTAGGTCCCTTAACAGACCACGTGCGGCCGAAGAATTAGCGAAGGCCCTAGACCGATATAAAGCAGATATCACCGCCATCCAGGAAATACGATGGGATGGGCCAGGCAAAAAGAGGATGAAAAACTGCGATATTTACTATGGTGACTGCTACCACGAAAACCAACAGCGCTTATTTGGATGCGGATTCGTCATCGGAGCCAGACTTAGGCAAGAAGTCTTGAGCTATAGGTGCATCAATGAGCGCCTCATGACAATACGCATCAAGGCTAAATTTGGCAACATTAGCCTGATATGCGCGCACGCCCCCACAAAAGAGAAAGACGACAACCCCAAAGATATGTATGTTCTTCGAGCTCCTAGACAAAACATATGAGCAGTGCCCTAGCTACAATATTAAAATAGTCCTGGGCGATTTTAATGCCAAGCTAGGAAGGGAAGACTTCTTTGTTTTAATAATCGGGAAGAACAGCCTGGACGACAACACTTTCGACAACGGATTCAGGCTCATATATTTTCCTTTGGGGGCGAAACGTCATGGTAGCCAGTACGCGTTTTCCACACCTCAACATCCACAAAGGAACTTGGACTTCTCCAGATCAATCTACCTCAACCAGATTGACCATATTGCGATCGACGCCAGACACGCTTCCAGCATCATGGATGTACGAACTTTTAGAGGAGCTAACATTGACTCGGACCACTACCTCGTTGTGGCCAAGGTAGAACTTCGGATTTCCAGACCCAAGGCAAAACAAGGAGGTGCTGGGAGAAGACACAACGTCAAACGGATACAATCGCCAGAGATCGCCAAATCCTTTTAAGACCGAGTTACAAGTAACCTCTCTCGAAGTTCTCTTCGGCCAACACAATGTATCGAAAACCAGTGGCAACATTGCCAAGATGAAATCAGAGAAGCCGCCTCTGATGTGCTGGGTTTCAAACAGATACCAACAAGAAACCCCTGGTTTGATGAGGAACGTCGGCAGGCAAATGCAGCCAAACAACAGACAACCAAAGTGGCGCTGCATAAAAGGAAAAGAGAGCTGCTCATGAGTCCTATGAGCAGAAGAAGCGAGAGGAACACCGACTTTTGAGAAGGAAAAAGAGGGGGTATGAGAAGTATACGGTCGAATTATGTTGAAAGGTTTAAAATCAGTAATGAAGTTCGAAAGTTTTATGAATAGGTACATAAACCTAGAACCGAAGGCTGCAAAGACGAAAGTGGAAACATCATAGTGGAACCGCAGTCAATGCTTAGGATATGGAAGGAAGGAATTCCGCTGTCAAGCAGGATGATCCATTCAATATAGACGACGAAAGACAACAATCCCGTCCTCCCGACTTAGACGAAGTAAAGATTGCCATATCTAAGTTGAAGTCAAATAAAGCCGCTGGAGCAGATGGCTTGAATGCCGAGGTCTTTAAAGCAGCTGGGGATAAGCTGGTTAGGAGCATGCACCAACTTATCTGTAAGATATGGTCATAAGAAAACATGCCCGATGAATGGAACCTCAGTATTGTTTGTCCGATCCTGAAAAAAGGAGACCCTCTTAACTACACCAACTAAAGAGGAATCAGTCTACTTAACATCGCCTATAAAATCTACTCTGCCGTAATATGTAAACGTCTAAAGCCCATCGTCAATTTTCATTTTCAGTGTGATTTTAGACCAGGAAAGTCCACAGTTGATCAAATATTCACATTACGGCAGATCCTGGAAAAAACCCAAGAACACCAAATCGACACCCACCACCTTTTCATCGATTTCAAGGCCGCATATGACAGCATCTACAGGGACGAGCTGTATAGAGCCAAGTCTAGTTTTGGCATCCCTGCCAAACTCGTCCGTTTGTTCAGGATGACCATGGAGAATTCACGCTGCTCCATAAAGGTTCGAAACAACTTAACAGAACCTTTCGATGTCAAAAAAGGTTTTAGACAAGGTGATGCGCAGTCCCGCGATTTTGTTAACATCGTTCTTGAAAGAATAGTGCAGAGCTCACACGTCAACACTAGAGGCACTATCTTTCAAAAGTCTGTCCAATTACTGGCATATGCTGATGACATTGACATAATCGGAAGAACTCAGCGTGATGTCAATGAGGCTTTTGTGAGAATTGAGGCAGAGGCGGCAAAAATGGGTTTAACGGTTAATGAGGGCAAAACAAAGTACATGCTGTCGTCTAGAAAGGACATACAAAACCGACGACGTTTAGGTCAAAACGTCACAATTGACAGACGTAACTTTGAGGTAGTCAAGGACTTCGTCACCCTAGGCTCCGCTGTAAACACAGAAAACAACACCAGCGCTGAGATCAAACGCAGAATAACTCTTGCTAACCGCTGTTTCTTTGGACTAAGAAAGCAATTGAGTGGTAAAGTCCTCTCTCGAGGGACCAAAGTGTTGTTATATATAAGACCCTTATCATCCCCGTCCTGCTATACGTTGCAGAAGCATGGACCATGACAAAAGCGGATGAAGGCACCTTGGGTCGCTTCGAGAGAAAAGTTCTTCGTGTGATCTACGGTCCCGTATGCATCGAAGGGGAGTGGAGGAGAAGATGGAACGACGAACTGTACGGGCTGTACAGCGACGTAGACTTAGCCAGAAGAGTAAAAGTCCAACGACTAAGATGGCTGGGTCACGTAGAGCGCATGGAAACCAATGCTCCGGCCCGGAAAGTCTTCGAATCCGCACCCACAGGACAGCGCAGTAGAGGAAGACCGCGGATCAGGTGGTGCGGCCAAGTGGAAGATGACCTCACCCAACTTGGAGCGTGAAACTGGAAACATCTAGCTAGGGACCGAGCTAGATGGAGAAGTTTATTCGGTGAGGCCCTAGTTCACGCAGGACTGTAGCGCCACCTTAAGTAAGTAAGTTAGTCTCAATGACTGAAATATACGGCGACCGTGCCATCGCCGTCTAACGCATTCACAAAAGACGATTTTTATTCGTCTGCCCTCTGTTTTTGTGGTCAATTGTACTAAATCATTTTATTATTATTTTTTATTAAACGTAGACGATTCATGGGAAAAATACGTGATGTGTGAAAACAAAAACTGTACGGGAAAAAATCGGACGGACGGATGAAACCGTCTCGTGTTTAAGAGGCCTATGTGGTATTAGTCCAGGAGGCGGCGGTCAAAGTGCCTACCTCATCGAGTCAATGGAAAATTTGGTCATTAACGAATGGTAAATGACACGAAGATTACAAAACCGCTGGTCGGACAGACTTTTTTCGGGCCTTTTGGCCGCAAAATGGCCACTTCCGGTTGCGTTTTTTGGTGTTGGGTTATACCATCAGGTCAATGGAAAATAAAAATAGTAGTTGGTAGTGATATGGTGGTAGATTTAAAATCATTTGGTCGGACAGACATAATCCGGGACCAACCCTTTGTCCGACCATCTCAAAAAACGGTATTTTTGGTGTTGACCGACCTCATCGGATCAATGGACAAATGGGGTATCAAATGAAAGCTTGGACCGTCTACTTCAAGAATCTACTGGTCGGACAAACTTTTCATGGGCCAAACATACGTCCGACCGCCTTTTCCCCAAAAAAATGCTTTCATCTTTTTTCATTTTTTTTCAACTCAATGTCAAAAATTTTTAAGTCAAATAAATAAAAATGTGTATCAGATAAAAGTTCACATTGTCACCTTAATAAATTATATAAAAAAAGTTCTAATAAAAATGACAAAAAACCATAACGAAATCTATTGATCATTTTTTTCTCAGGAAATTGCATTTTTTTTATAAATTAAATAAATGACATACTTACCGACGAACTATTTACTTCCAGAAAAGTTAACTTATTAATTAAATGTTACACATACATATGTTCATACATACATATGCCTATATAGAGATTATTTAGTTTTTTTTTAAATATAAGATGAATACATTTTTTTCAAAAAAGATATAAAATAAAAATAATATCACTATCAATACAGAGAATAAAAAAATAATCCCAGTAATTATTCAACGACAATTAAAATAATTAAAGTCAAGAAATATTGTCTTCATCAGAATCTTCCTCACTCAAATATTCTTATTCTTCTTCTTCTGCGTTGTCTTCAATCATAATAATATCATCAACATTAAGCAAATGGGAAACCAAAGTGGTATTAGCTTTTCATCTTTCAATATCCACCCAAAATCTTCTGCCCTCAGTTTGACGCAATATGCTTTTGTGGCAAAAGCCCACAGAGAACTTACAAAAATTGTTCTTTTAATTTTTTCATTGAGTGATTTAAAAGATGGGGGTATCAAGCTAGAGTCAAAGTTTTTTTTATGTTTTTAAAAAAATTACCTACCGACGTATTTTATATATATATGTTTTGAAACCTTTGAAATCTGGCTTTATTTACACTTTTGCAGTTCCGTAGACCATACATATGTGAAGTAAAGTTTTGAATAACTTCTGTACCTTTTTCCAGTAAAAGGTCAGTTTTTTAACTCAATGCTTCAAAGGCAGCTTGATAACAACCACTTTTTTGAAGGATATCTAGAGGTTTAGATTTTCCTTTTCTAAAAAAACTGGTAGTATAGTCGCAACCTGTAAAAGCATGAAATGCTGGTAGCGCAGCACATAAACTCACTCCCAGTGTCGAAACATTTAACAAAATGATCTGTTCGTTTTTAAAATTGTCCTGAAATCGTGAAATTTGAGACTTCTTCTTCATTTCCAACGCAATGTTCAGAGTCTTTGATGGATGGGTGTAAATAACGGTCAAAAACAACACTAACTTCCGGGGCATTCGTGTAACATACCCTTGTTAAAATCATCTCGGATATTTTGTTAAATGTTTCAGGAACTAATGACCCTAAGAGATAGATTAAGTAAGCATAGACTAACTAATCAGTTAGTCTATGGTAAAAGCCATCAATTAATTCAATATTTCTTTTTAACGGCTGAGACGGAGAAATTCTAGATTTTAATTTCTTTGCCAAAACTGCTTTGTCAGTTTTGTGCATTTCACCAGTATAGTGACAAAGGGCTGGGGGGTGCTGGAGACAATGAATATAATTAACAAATCTCCATATCAATTTTTTTTCTAAAGCTATTGCTAATAGTCTCCCAAGGCATCCCGTTCCAAAGGCATCTACTTTTTTGATATTTTTTTAAGCATTCTGATGCGAAGTTTAGAGTGTTGTTCCGCTTTAAAGGTTTCTCAAATCGAGCAATGTTTTCAGAACACTCTTCAATAAATGTTATTTTTGTTTTTGCCCTGTTTCATTGACATTTAGAACAATGTCAGCTGTCTGTTGACTTGTCACTCTACCTGTTGTTATGTTAAAAAGAAATTCTTTTCCCAAGTTTTCATCAAAAGGATTTATATTTTGTTTGAAAACATTAACGATATCAGTTAATGCTTTCTTGTCCATTTGAATTCTATTTCTGGCAAGTTCATTACATATATCATCCGATTGTCCGATTTTTATTTCAGATAACATTTTGGAAATAATTTTTGTTCTTAGGTTATGACTTAGTGCCCAGCATTGTCTTGCTGAAATTCAATTTGAAAAATGAGTAACACCAGTCGACGAGTTAGCAGCATCTGCATTAATGGTTTGTTTGAGAGTTAGGTCAACTGGTGACCTAGCAAAACTTTTTGCTGTATGTCTTATACCAAAAGCACCACGCCTAAATTCGTTTGTTAAATTAGAATTTTTATTCTTAATTCAACTAAATTAGAATGATATTTTCATGTCCACCTTGCATAATTAGGTTGGTTAAACACAAAAAATAAATTGGAAAATTCGAAAATATGATCCACATAATGTACATATGTATGTACATATGTACATACATACTCGAACATTTGAAAATCATTCGTTCTTAAACTCCTTGAAAATCTGAAAAAAAACGTTCATGAACTCAATATATTGCATGCCATTTTTGCAATATTTGAAAAATAAACTTTTTTTATATAATTTATTAAGGTGACAATGTGAACTTTTATCTGATACACATTTTTATTTATTTGACTTAAAAATTTTTGACATTGAGTTGAAAAAAAATGAAAAAAGATGAAAGCATTTTTTTGGGGAAAAGGCGGTCGGACGTATGTTTGGCCCATGAAAAGTTTGTCCGACCAGTAGATTCTTGAAGTAGACGGTCCAAGCTTTCATTTGATACCCCATTTGTCCATTGATCCGATGAGGTCGGTCAACACCAAAAATACCGTTTTTTGAGATGGTCGGACAAAGGGTTGGTCCCGGATTATGTCTGTCCGACCAAATGATTTTAAATCTACCACCATATCACTACCAACTACTATTTTTATTTTCCATTGACCTGATGGTATAACCCAACACCAAAAAACGCAACCGGAAGTGGCCATTTTGCGGCCAAAAGGCCCGAAAAAAGTCTGTCCGACCAGCGGTTTTGTAATCTTCGTGTCATTTACCATTCGTTAATGACCAAATTTTCCATTGACTCGATGAGGTAGGCACTTTGACCGCCGCCTCCCATACTATATGATGTTACTTGCTCCGTGCCCATAACGTTGTCTTCCCATACACGTCCGACATAATTTGTTAGTTTATCCGGCTAACTTTCTCACAAGTTGAAGCTTAAATTGAACTCTCACACAATCATTCCCGATTGCCCAGATTTGTATGCAGGTTTGGATAGACATTACTTTTTAATTCATCTGTGCTACAGACCATTTGACAGAATTCATGAATCAACGTAATCGAGCCGTTACAATCTGTTGGCATACAATCTTCTTTAATTTTTAGAAGAGCAGCAGCATATTGTCTTGTTTGATAGTCATTGTGTAATGTGTAGCTATACTTGCATATTCGTAGTCAGACAAAACAAAACACAGATGCTCTCAAACATGCGTTTATTTCATCTGCAGGTGTAACTCTAGCAATTACCGGCAGGATCTGTCTAAAGTTGCTAGTAAAGAAAACCACCATCCCTCCCATGATAGCCCGGTTGTTTTTGATGTCTTTCAGTGTACGATCTAGTGCTTCAACTGCTTTTTTGTGGGACATTGTACATTCATCCCAAACCAACAATTTACACTGCTGCAACATTCTTCCACGCTCATTACTTTTTCTGATATTACATACTGGCGTTTCCTCATGAGTTAAGTTCAACGGCTGTTTCAGAACCAAGTGCGCTGTCCTTCCACCACTAAGCAGCGTAATTGCTATTCTTGAAGAAGCTACTGCTAAAGCTAAAGCAACTCCACTGTTGAAAAGTTTTGCCTGTGCTTCCTGGAGCATGTAAAACCTTCTCCGCTGAAAATTTCCTGTAGAACTGTGTAAATAACTATTTTTTGTTCTGACAGTATTATAATTTTATTCTTGAACTAATTTCCCGAGGTCTTCTCACGTCCTTTCTTAAGTCTCAAACTATCTCTTTACCAAATTTCATTTAAATCTGTTCAGTGTTTAGGAATAAATCGATCGGCCCACCTGAATTTTCCCATGGAAGTGGCGGGGTAAAAAGTTGCCTATGTCCTTTTTTGGGTATCAAAATATCTCCACACCAAATTTCATAGAAATTGGTTCAGTAGTTTAGGCGTGATTGAGTAACAGACAGGATGTTCAAATGGTAGGCATGTGCATTCAAGAGGACACAAGCGTCCACAGGTTTTTCTTAAAACCCACCTCTGTCTATCAACTCCTACTCTCACCTCCCCGCGGTGAACATCGGGTGCCTAGTACCTCAACTGGAGATTGGGTTCCAACCCCAGTGGAAAGTTGTTGGGGGCAGCAAACGAGAGAGGGGGGAGAGGTGTTTCCACTAAGGCACCTCTCCTTATCCAGGCGGCAGCGGAAGAATTCTCGAGATAGAATCAACGGTGGCGTCTACAGTTCCAGTAAGGTTGAACTACTAAGTGAACACCTTAGAGGGCTTCTTCGACATATTCGGAGCCCAGGCCTGTAAGGAGCGGTTTATCCGGCTCCCCTTCCTTGGAGTTATACTTAGGATCTCACCCTCTAGGTTGGGGGTTGTACCGTCGGGGTGACTTTCTGGCCATGTAACAAATACCTTAGTTGCGAAGCACCAACAAGCCTCGGTTACGGACGGATTCACTGTTGACAAACGAAATAAGGACAACGAACTTCGGATACATACGTGGAATGTTAGGTCCCTTAACAGACCACGTGCAGCCGAACAATTAGCGGAAGCCCTAAACTGCTGCAAGGCAGATATTACAGCCATCCAAGAAGTGCGCTGGGATGGGCCGGGCAAACGCAAACTAAAAGACTTCGATATCTACTACGGCGACTGCTACCGAGAACAAAGACAGCGTCTATTTGGGTGTGGAACTAGGTTGGAACTAGGCTCAAGAAAAAAAGTCTTGAGTTTCAACAGTGTGAGCGAGCGCATCACGACAAATCCGCATCAAGGCTAAATTCGCCAACATAAGCCTAATATGAGCGCATGCCCCAACAGAGGAGAAAGATGAAGGGACCAAAGACATATTCTTCGAGCTCTTAGACAAGACATATGAGCAGTGCCCTGGCTATGACATTAAAATTGTCTTAGGAGATTTTAATGCCAAGCTAGGAAGAGAAGACATCTTTGTTGGGATAATCGGGAGATACAGCCTGCACGACACTACCTTCGACAACGGATTCAGTCTGGTCGATTTCCGTCAACCAGATATTAACAAGGGGACATGGAAATCTCCCGATCAATCAACCGTCAACAAGATTGACCTTATTGCGATCGAGGCACGACACTTCTCCAGTATCCAGGATATCCGAACATACCGAGAGGTCAACATTGACACGGACCACTACCTGGTTGTAGCCAAGGTACGGCTACGGATATACCGACCCAAGCCAAAAAAAGGAAGTACTGTGAGAATATTCGACGTTAGACGGCTACAATCGCAAGAGACTGCCGTGTCCTTTTCTGATTGAGTCTCTAATAACCTCTTAAGGAGTCCTGAGCTGCCTGCATTAAGCCTTGAAAACCAGTGGCAACATTGCCTTGCAGCCATCAGAGATGCCGCCTCTGAAGTGCTAGGTTTCACACGGCCACCACAGCGAAACCCCTGGTTTGACGACGAATGCCGGCAAGCGCACGCAGCGAAACAAGAGGCATACAAAATGGCGCTGCACAAAAGGACTAGAGCTGCTCGCGAGCTCTACGAGCAGAAAAGGAGAGAGGAACACCGGCTTCTTAGACTTAAAAAAAGAGAGCATGAGAAGCGCGCGATCGAGGAGATAGAGGAATGTCACAACAGGAATGAGGTTCGTAAATTTTACCATAAGGTAAAAAAAACCTCCCAAGGGTACCAGCCACGAACCGAAGCCTGTAAAGAGGATCAGGGAAACATCGTAGTAGAACCGCAGTCCATGCTGAGAATATGGAAAGATCACTTCTCCAAATTATATAACGGCGATGACGAACCGAATTCCGCTGTAAGGGAGAT